>NW_026698948.1:0-30636 GCF_030435755.1 Ochotona princeps | reverse complement strand
CCACAAGAACCACTCAGCTGATCCTTCTTCAATATGCCCTTCATCAACATGCAGTGTTTCCTTGATTGAATTAGCTCTCACACCAATATTTGTGTCTAGAGCCTTTGCATTGAGGGCTATCTGAAAACGGCTGTGGCGCTGAAGTTGCGTGAGAATGTGGAGTTGGTGGCATGTGAAACCCGCATGTGGAGCATTCGTTTGTGTGGGATGCTCTACCCGGTTCATTCCTAGATAATGCACTCAAAGGGCACTAAGCATAGAGTGTGAAAACTGAGTTTCCTTGAGAGCTGCTTGGAAGCCTGATGGTGTGTGAAGTTAGTGAGCCAAATGGAGTTGTTCTCCCACAAGAACCACTCGGCTGATCCTTCTTCAATATGCCCTTCACCAACATGCAGTGTTTCCTTGATTGAATTAGCTCTCACACCATTATTTGCGTCTAGAGCCTTTGCATTGAGGGCTATCTGAAAACGGCTGTGGCGCTGAAGTTGCCTGTGAATGTGGAGTTGGTGGCATGTGAAACCCACATGTGGAGCATTCGTATGTGTGGGATGCTCACCATGCTTCATTTCAGTCCTAGGCACTCAAAGGGCACTAAGCATAGAGTGTGAAAACTGAGTTTCCTTGAGAGCTGCTTGGAAGCCTGATGGTGTGTGAAGTTAGTGAGCCAAATGGAGTTGTTCTCCCACAAGAACCACTCGGCTGATCCTTCTTCAATATGCCCTTCACCAACATGCAGTGTTTCCTTGATTGAATTAGCTCTCACACCAATGTTTGCGTCTAGAGCCTTTGCATTGAGGGCTATCTGAAAACGGCTGTGGCGCTGAAGTTGCCTGAGAATGTGGAGTTGGTGGCATGTGAAACCCGCATGTGGAGCATTCGTTTGTGTGGGATGCTCACCAAGCTTCATTTCAGTCCTAGGTACTCAAAGGGCACTAAGCATAGAGTGTGAAAACTGAGTTTCCTTGAGAGCTGCTTGGAAGCCTGATGGTGTGTGAAGTTAGTGAGCCAAATGGAGTTGTTCTCCCACAAGAACCACTCGGCTGATCCTTCTTCAATATGCCCTTCACCAACATGCAGTGTTTCCTTGATTGAATTAGCTCTCACACCAATATTTGTGTCTAGAGCCTTTGCATTGAGGGCTATCTGAAAACGGCATTGGCGCTGAAGTTGCGTGAGAATGTGGAGTTGGTGGCATGTGAAACCCGCATGTGGAGCATTCGTTTGTGTGGGATGCTCTACCAGGTTCATTCCTAGATAATGCACTCAAAGGGCACTAAGCATAGAGTGTGAAAACTGAGTTTCCTTGAGAGCTGCTTGGAAGCCTGATGGTGTGTGAAGTTAGTGAGCCAAATGGAGTTGTTCTCCCACAAGAACCACTCGGCTGATCCTTCTTCAATATGCCCTTCACCAACATGCAGTGTTTCCTTGATTGAATTAGCTCTCACACCAATATTTGTGTCTAGAGCCTTTGCATTGAGGGCTATCTGAAAACGGCATTGGCGCTGAAGTTGCGTGAGAATGTGGAGTTGGTGGCATGTGAAACCCGCATGTGGAGCATTCGTTTGTGTGGGATGCTCTACCAGGTTCATTCCTAGATAATGCACTCAAAGGGCACTAAGCATAGAGTGTGAAAACTGAGTTTCCTTGAGAGCTGCTTGGAAGCCTGATGGTGTGTGAAGTTAGTGAGCCAAATAGAGTTGTTCTCCCACAAGAACCACTCGGCTGATCCTTCTTCAATATGCCCTTCACCAACATGCAGTGTTTCCTTGATTGAATTAGCTCTCACACCAATATTTGTGTCTAGAGCCTTTGCATTGAGGGCTATCTGAAAACGGCATTGGCGCTGAAGTTGCCTGTGAATGTGGAGTTGGTGGCATGTGAAACCCGCATGTGGAGCATTCGTTTGTGTGGGATGCTCTACCAGGTTCATTAATAGATAATTCACTCAAAGGGCACTAAGCATAGAGTGTTAAAACTGAGATTCCTTGAGAGCTGCTAGGAAGCCTGATGGTGTGTGAAGTTAGTGAGCCAAATGGAGTTGTTCTCCCACAAGAACCACTCGGCTGATCCTTCTTCAATATGCCCTTCACCAACATGCAGTGTTTCCTTGATTGAATTAGCTCTCACACCAATATTTGCGTCTAGAGCCTTTGCATTGAGGGCTATCTGAAAACGGCTGTGGCGCTGAAGTTGCCTGTGAATGTGGAGTTGGTGGCATGTGAAACCCGCATGTGGAGCATTCGTTTGTGTGGCATGCTCTACCAGGTTCATTCCTAGATAATGCACTCAAAGGGCACTAAGCATAGAGTGTGAAAACTGAGTTTCCTTGAGAGCTGCTTGGAAGCCTGATGGTGTGTGAAGTTAGTGAGCCAAATGGAGTTGTTCTCCCACAAGAACCACTCGGCTGATCCTTCTTCAATATGCCCTTCACCAACATGCAGTGTTTCCTTGATTGAATTAGCTCTCACACCAATATTTGCATCTAGAGCCTTTGCATTGAGGGCTATCTGAAAACGGCTGTGGCGCTGAAGTTGCCTGTGAATGTGGAGTTGGTGGCATGTGAAACCCGCATGTGGAGCATTCATTTGTGTGGGATGCTCACCATGCTTCATTTCAGTCCTAGGCACTCAAAGGGCACTAAGCATAGAGTGTGAAAACTGAGTTTCCTTGAGAGCTGCTTGGAAGCCTGATGGTGTGTGAAGTTAGTGAGCCAAATGGAGTTGTTCTCCCACAAGAACCACTCGGCTGATCCTTCTTCAATATGCCCTTCACCAACATGCAGTGTTTCCTTGATTGAATTAGCTCTCACACCAATATTTGCGTCTAGAGCCTTTGCATTGAGGGCTATCTGAAAACGACTGTGGCGCTGAAGTTGCCTGTGAATGTGGAGTTGGTGACATGTGAAACCCGCATGTGGAGCAATTGTTTGTGTGGGATGCTCACCATGCTTCATTTCAGTCCTAGGCACTCAAAGGGCACTAAGCATAGAGTGTGAAAACTGAGTTTCCTTGAGAGCTGCTTGGAAGCCTGATGGTGTGTGAAGTTAGTGAGCCAAATGGAGTTGTTCTCCGACAAGAACCACTCGGCTGATCCTTCTTCAATATGCCCTTCACCAACATGCAGTGTTTCCTTGATTGAATTAGCTCACACGAATGTTTGCGTCTAGAGCCTTTGCATTGAGGGCTATCTGAAAACGGATCTGGCGCTGAAGTTGCCTATGAATGTCGAGTTGGTGGCATGTGAAATCCGCATGTGGAGCATTCGTTTGTGTGGGATGCTCACCAAGCTTCATTTCAGTCCTAGGTACTCAAAGGGCACTAAGCATAGAGTGTGAAAACTGAGTTTCCTTGAGAGCTGCTTGGAAGCCTGATGGTGTGTGAAGTTAGTGAGCCAAATGGAGTTGTTCTCCCACAAGAACCACTCGGCTGATCCTTCTTCAATATGCCCTTCATCAACATGCAGTGTTTCCTTGATTGAATTAGCTCTCACACCAATATTTGTGTCTAGAGCCTTTGCATTGAGGGCTATCTGAAAACGGCTGTGGCGCTGAAGTTGCGTGAGAATGTGGAGTTGGTGGCATGTGAAACCCGCATGTGGAGCATTCGTTTGTGTGGGATGCTCTACCAGGTTCATTCCTAGATAATGCACTCAAAGGGCACTAAGCATAGAGTGTGAAAACTGAGTTTCCTTGAGAGCTGCTTGGAAGCCTGATGGTGTGTGAAGTTAGTGAGCCAAATGGAGTTGTTCTCCCACAAGAACCACTCGGCTGATCCTTCTTCAATATGCCCTTCACCAACATGCAGTGTTTCCTTGATTGAATTAGCTCTCACACCATTATTTGCGTCTAGAGCCTTTGCATTGAGGGCTATCTGAAAACGGCTGTGGCGCTGAAGTTGCCTGTGAATGTGGAGTTGGTGGCATGTGAAACCCGCATGTGGAGCATTCGTTTGTGTGGGATGCTCTACCAGGTTCATTCCTAGATAATGCACTCAAAGGGCACTAAGCATAGAGTGTGAAAACTGAGTTTCCTTGAGAGCTGCTTGGAAGCCTGATGGTGTGTGAAGTTAGTGAGCCAAATGGAGTTGTTCTCCCACAAGAACCACTCGGCTGATCCTTCTTCAATATGCCCTTCAGCAACATGCAGTGTTTCCTTGATTGAATTAGCTCTCACACCAATATTTGCGTCTAGAGCCTTTGCATTGAGGGCTATCTGAAAACGGCTGTGGCGCTGAAGTTGCCTGTGAATGTGGAGTTGGTGGCATGTGAAACCCGCATGTGGAGCATTCGTTTGTGTGGGATGCTCTACCAAGTTCATTCCTAGATAATGCACTCAAAGGGCACTAAGCATAGAGTGTGAAAACTGAGTTTCCTTGAGAGCTGCTTGGAAGCCTGATGGCGTGTGAAGTTAGTGAGCCAAATGGAGTTGTTCTCCCACAAGAACCACTCGGCTGATCCTTCCTCAATATGCCCTTCACCAACATGCAGTGTTTCCTTGATTGAATTAGCTCTCACACCAATATTTGCGTCTAGAGCCTTTGCATTGAGGGCTATCTGAAAACGGCTGTGGCGCTGAAGTTGTCTGTCAATGTGGAGTTGGTGGCATGTGAAACCCGCATGTGGAGCATTCGTTTGTTTGGCATGCTCACCAAGCTTCATTTCAATCCTCGGTACTCAAAGGGGCACTAAGGATAGAGTGTGAAAACTGAGTTTCCTTGAGAGCTGCTTGGAAGCCTGATGGTGTGTGAAGTTAGTGAGCCAAATGGAGTTGTTCTCCCACAAGAACCACTCGGCTGATCCTTCTTCAATATGCCCTTCACCAACATGCAGTGTTTCCTTGATTGAATTAGCTCTCACACCAATATTTGCGTCTAGAGCCTTTGCATTGAGGGCTATCTGAAAACGGCTGTGGCGCTGAAGTTGCCTGTGAATGTGGAGTTGGTGGCATGTGAAACCCGCATGTGGAGCATTCGTTTGTGTTTGATGCTCTACCAGGTTCATTCCTAGATAATGCACTCAAAGGGCACTAAGCATAGAGTGTGAAAACTGAGTTTCCTTGAGAGCTGCTTGGAAGCCTGATGGTGTGTGAAGTTAGTGAGCCAAATGGAGTTGTTCTCCCACAAGAACCACTCGGCTGATCCTTCTTCAATATGCCCTTCACCAACATGCAGTGTTTCCTTGATTGAATTAGCTCTCACACCAATATTTGCGTCTAGAGCCTTTGCATTGAGGGCTATCTGAAAACGGCTGTGGCGCTGAAGTTGCCTGTGAATGTGGAGTTGGTGGCATGTGAAACCCGCATGTGGAGCATTCGTTTGTGTGGGATGCTCTACCAGGTTCATTCCTAGATAATGCACTCAAAGGGCACTAAGCATAGAGTGTGAAAACTGAGTTTCCTTGAGAGCTGCTTGGAAGCCTGATGGTGTGTGAAGTTAGTGAGCCAAATGGAGTTGTTCTCCCACAAGAACCACTCGGCTGATCCTTCTTCAATATGCCCTTCACCAACATGCAGTGTTTCCTTGATTGAATTAGCTCTCACACCAATATTTGTGTCTAGAGCCTTTGCATTGAGGGCTATCTGAAAACGGCTGTGGCGCTGAATTTACGTGAAAATGTGGAGTTGGTGGCATGTGAAACCCGCATGTGGAGCATTCGTTTGTGTGGGATGCTCTACCAGATTCATTCCTAGATAATGCACTCAAAGGGCACTAAGCATAGAGTGTGAAAACTGAGTTTCCTTGAGAGCTGCTTGGAAGCCTGATGGCGTGTGAAGTTAGTGAGCCAAATGGAGTTGTTCTCCCACAAGAACCACTCGGCTGATCCTTCCTCAATATGCCCTTCACCAACATGCAGTGTTTCCTTGATTGAATTAGCTCTCACACCAATATTTGCGTCTAGAGCCTTTGCATTGAGGGCTATCTGAAAACGGCTGTGGCGCTGAAGTTGTCTGTCAATGTGGAGTTGGTGGCATGTGAAACCCGCATGTGGAGCATTCGTTTGTTTGGCATGCTCACCAAGCTTCATTTCAATCCTCGGTACTCAAAGGGCACTAAGGATAGAGTGTGAAAACTGAGTTTCCTTGAGAGCTGCTTGGAAGCCTGATGGTGTGTGAAGTTAGTGAGCCAAATGGAGTTGTTCTCCCACAAGAACCACTCGGCTGATCCTTCTTCAATATGCCCTTCACCAACATGCAGTGTTTCCTTGATTGAATTAGCTCTCACACCAATATTTGTGTCTAGAGCCTTTGCATTGAGAGCTATCTGAAAACGGCTGTGGCGCTGAAGTTGCCTGTGAATGTGGAGTTGGTGGCATGTGAAACCCGCATGTGGAGCATTCGTTTGTGTGGGATGCTCTACCAGATTCATTCCTAGATAATGCACTCAAAGGGCACTAAGCATAGAGTGTGAAAACTGAGTTTCCTTGAGAGCTGCTTGGAAGCCTGATGGTGTATGAAGTTAGTGAGCCAAATGGAGTTGTTCTCCCACAAGAACCACTCGGCTGATCCTTCTTCAATATGCCCTTCACCAACATGCAGTGTTTCCTTGATTGAATTAGCTCTCACACCAATATTTGTGTCTAGAGCCTTTGCATTGAGGGCTATCTGAAAACGGCTGTGGCGCTGAAGTTGCCTGTGAATGTGGAGTTGGTGGCATGTGAAATCCGCATGTGGAGCCTTCGTTTGTGTGGGATGCTCTACCAGGTCCATTCCTAGATAATGCACTCAAAGGGCACTAAGCATAGAGTGTGAAAACTGAGTTTCCTTGAGAGCTGCTTGGAAGCCTGATGGTGTGTGAAGTTAGTGAGCCAAATGGAGTTGTTCTCCCACAAGAACCACTCGGCTGATCCTTCTTCAATATGCCCTTCACCAACATGCAGTGTTTCCTTGATTGAATTAGCTCTCACACCAATATTTTCGTCTAGAGCCTTTGCATTGAGGGCTATCTGAAAACGGCTGTGGCGCTGAAGTTGCCTGTGAATGTGGAGTTGGTGGCATGTGAAACCCGCATGTGGAGCATTCGTTTGTGTGGGATACTTACCAAGCTTCATTTCAGTCCTAGGTACTCAAAGGGCACTAAGCATAGAGTGTGAAAACTGAGTTTCCTTGAGAGCTGCTTGGAAGCCTGATGGTGTGTGAAGTTAGTGAGCCAAATGGAGTTGTTCTCCCACAAGAACCACTCGGCTGATCCTTCTTCAATATGCCCTTCACCAACATGCAGTGTTTCCTTGATTGAATTAGCTCTCACACCAATATTTGCGTCTAGAGCCTTTGCATTGAGGGCTATCTGAAAACGGCTGTGGCGGTGAAGTTGCCTGAGAATGTGGAGTTGGTGGCATGTGAAACCCGCATGTGGAGCATTCGTTTGTGTGGGATGCTCTACCAGGTTCATTCCTAGATAATGCACTCAAAGGGCACTAAGCATAGAGTGTGAAAACTGAGATTCCTTGAGAGCTGCTTGGAAGCCTGATGGTGTGTGAAGTAGGTGAGCCAAATGGAGTTGTTCTCCCACAAGAACCACTCGGCTGATCCTTCTTCAATATGCCCTTCACCAACATGCAGTGTTTCCTTGATTGAATTAGCTCTCACACCAATATTTGCGTCTAGAGCCTTTGCATTGAGGGCTATCTGAAAACGGCTGTGGCGCTGAAGTTGCCTGTGAATGTGGAGTTGGTGGCATGTGAAACCCGCATGTGGAGCATTCGTTTGTGTGGCATGCTCTACCAGGTTCATTCCTAGATAATGCACTCAAAGGGCACTAAGCATAGAGTGTGAAAACTGAGTTTCCTTGAGAGCTGCTTGGAAGCCTGATGGTGTGTGAAGTTAGTGAGCCAAATGGAGTTGTTCTCCCACAAGAACCACTCGGCTGATCCTTCTTCAATATGCCCTTCACCAACATGCAGTGTTTCCTTGATTGAATTAGCTCTCACACCAAGATTTGCATCTAGAGCCTTTGCATTGAGGGCTATCTGAAAACGGCTGTTGCGCTGAAGTTGCCTGTGAATGTGGAGTTGGTGGCATGTGAAACCCGCATGTGGAGCATTCATTTGTGTGGGATGCTCACCATGCTTCATTTCAGTCCTAGGCACTCAAAGGGCACTAAGCATAGAGTGTGAAAACTGAGTTTCCTTGAGAGCTGCTTGGAAGCCTGATGGTGTGTGAAGTTAGTGAGCCAAATGGAGTTGTTCTCCCACAAGAACCACTCGGCTGATCCTTCTTCAATATGCCCTTCACCAACATGCAGTGTTTCCTTGATTGAATTAGCTCTCACACCAATATTTGCGTCTAGAGCCTTTGCATTGAGGGCTATCTGAAAACGACTGTGGCGCTGAAGTTGCCTGTGAATGTGGAGTTGGTGACATGTGAAACCCGCATGTGGAGCAATTGTTTGTGTGGGATGCTCACCAGGCTTCATTTCAGGCCTAGGCACTCAAAGGGCACTAAGCATAGAGTGTGAAAACTGAGTTTCCTTGAGAGCTGCTTGGAAGCCTGATGGTGTGTGAAGTTAGTGAGCCAAATGGAGTTGTTCTCCCACAAGAACCACTCGGCTGATCCTTCTTCAATATGCCCTTCACCAACATGCAGTGTTTCCTTGATTGAATTAGCTCTCACACCAATATTTGCGTCTAGAGCCTTTGCATTGAGGGCTATCTGAAAACGGCATTGGCGATGAAGATGCCTGTGAATGTGGAGTTGGTGGCATGTGAAACCCGCATGTGGAGCATTCGTTTGTGTGGGATGCTCTACCAGGTTCATTCCTAGATAATGCACTCAAAGGGCACTAAGCATAGAGTGTGAAAACTGAGTTTCCTTGAGAGCTGCTTGGAAGCCTGATGGTGTGTGAAGTTAGTGAGCCAAATGGAGTTGTTCTCCCACAAGAACCACTCGGCTGATCCTTCTTCAATATGCCCTTCATCAACATGCAGTGTTTCCTTGATTGAATTATCCCCCACATCAATATTTGCGTCTAGAGCCTTTGCATTGAGGGCTATCTGAAAACGGCTGTGGCGCTGAATTTGCGTGAAAATGTGGAGTTGGTGGCATGTGAAACCCGCATGTGGAGCATTCGTTTGTGTGGGATGCTCTACCAGATTCATTCCTAGATAATGCACTCAAAGGGCACTAAGCATAGAGTGTGAAAACTGAGTTTCCTTGAGAGCTGCTTGGAAGCCTGATGGTGTATGAAGTTAGTGAGCCAAATGGAGTTGTTCTCCCACAAGAACCACTCGGCTGATCCTTCTTCAATATGCCCTTCACCAACATGCAGTGTTTCCTTGATTGAATTAGCTCTCACACCAATATTTGCGTCTAGAGCCTTTGCATTGAGGGCTATCTGAAAACGGCTGTGGCGCTGAAGTTGCCTGTGAATGTGGAGTTGGTCGCATGTGAAACCCGCATGTGGAGCATTCGTTTGTGTGGGATGCTCTACCAGGTTCATTCCTAGATAATGCACTCAAAGGGCACTAAGCATAGAGTGTGAAAACTGAGTTTCCTTGAGAGCTGCTTGGAAGCCTGATGGTGTGTGAAGTTAGTGAGCCAAATGGAGTTGTTCTCCCACAAGAACCACTCGGCTGATCCTTCTTCAATATGCCCTTCAGCAACATGCAGTGTTTCCTTGATTGAATTAGCTCTCACACCAATATTTGCGTCTAGAGCCTTTGCATTGAGGGCTATCTGAAAACGGCTGTTTCGCTGAAGTTGCCTGTGAATGTGGAGTTGGTGGCATGTGAAACCCGCATGTGGAGCATTCGTTTGTGTTTGATGCTCTACCAGGTTCATTCCTAGATAATGCACTCAAAGGGCACTAAGCATAGAGTGTGAAAACTGAGTTTCCTTGAGAGCTGCTTGGAAGCCTGATGGTGTGTGAAGTTAGTGAGCCAAACGGAGTTGTTCTCCCACAAGAACCACTCGGCTGATCCTTCTTCAATATGCCCTTCACCAACATGCATTGTTTCCTTGATTGAATTAGCTCTCACACCAATATTTGCGTCTAGAGCCTTTGCATTGAGGGCTATCTGAAAACGTCTGTGGCGCTGAAGTTGCCTGTGAATGTGGAGTTGGTGGCATGTGAAACCCGCATGTGGAGCATTCGTTTGTGTGGGATGCTCACCAAGCTTCATTTCAATCCTCGGTACTCAAAGGGCACTAAGCATAGAGTGTGAAAACTGAGTTTCCTTGAGAGCTGCTTGGAAGCCTGATGGTGTGTGAAGTTAGTGAGCCAAATGGAGTTGTTCTCCCACAAGAACCACTCGGCTGATCCTTCTTCAATATGCCCTTCACCAACATGCAGTGTTTCCTTGATTGAATTAGCTCTCACACCAATATTTGCGTCTAGAGCCTTTGCATTGAGGGCTATCTGAAAACGGCTGTGGCGCTGAAGTTGCCTGTCAATGTGGAGTTGGTGGCATGTGAAACCCGCATGTGGAGCATTTGTTTGTGTGGGATGCTCACCATGCTTCATTTCAGGCCTAGGCACTCAAAGGGCACTAAGCATAGAGTGTGAAAACTGAGTTTCCTTGAGAGCTGCTTGGAAGCCTGATGGTGTGTGAAGTTAGTGAGCCAAATGGAGTTGTTCTCCCACAAGAACCACTCGGCTGATCCTTCTTCAATATGCCCTTCACCAACATGCAGTGTTTCCTTGATTGAATTAGCTCTCACACCAATATTTGTGTCTAGAGCCTTTGCATTGAGGGCTATCTGAAAACGGCTGTGGCGCTGAAGTTGCGTGAAAATGTGGAGTTGGTGGCATGTGAAACCCGCATGTGGAGCATTCGTTTGTGTGGGATGCTCTACCAGATTCATTCCTAGATAATGCACTCAAAGGGCACTAAGCATAGAGTGTGAAAACTGAGTTTCCTTGAGAGCTGCTTGGAAGCCTGATGGTGTATGAAGTTAGTGAGCCAAATGGAGTTGTTCTCCCACAAGAACCACTCGGCTGATCCTTCTTCAATATGCCCTTCACCAACATGCAGTGCTTCCTTGATTGAATTAGCTCTCACACCAATATTTGCGTCTAGAGCCTTTGCATTGAGGGCTATCTGAAAACGGCTGTGGCGCTGAAGTTGCCTGTGAATGTGGAGTTGGTGGCATGTGAAACCCGCATGTGGAGCATTCGTTTGTGTGGGATTCTCACCAAGCTTCATTTCAGTCCTAGGTACTCAAAGGGCACTAAGCATAGAGTGTGAAAACTGAGTTTCCTTGAGAGCTGCTTGGAAGCCTGATGGTGTGTGAAGTTAGTGAGCCAAATGGAGTTGTTCTCCCACAAGAACCACTCGGCTGATCCTTCTTCAATATGCCCTTCACCAACATGCAGTGTTTCCTTGATTGAATTAGCTCTCACACCAATATTTGCGTCTAGAGCCTTTGCATTGAGGGCTATCTGAAAACGGCATTGGCGATGAAGATGCCTGTGAATGTGGAGTTGGTGGCATGTGAAACCCGCATGTGGAGCATTCGTTTGTGTGGGATGCTCTACCAGGTTCATTCCTAGATAATGCACTCAAAGGGCACTAAGCATAGAGTGTGAAAACTGAGTTTCCTTGAGAGCTGCTTGGAAGCCTGATGGTGTGTGAAGTTAGTGAGCCAAATGGAGTTGTTCTCCCACAAGAACCACTCGGCTGATCCTTCTTCAATATGCCCTTCATCAACATGCAGTGTTTCCTTGATTGAATTATCCCCCACATCAATATTTGCGTCTAGAGCCTTTGCATTGAGGGCTATCTGAAAACGGCTGTGGCGCTGAATTTGCGTGAAAATGTGGAGTTGGTGGCATGTGAAACCCGCATGTGGAGCATTCGTTTGTGTGGGATGCTCTACCAGATTCATTCCTAGATAATGCACTCAAAGGGCACTAAGCATAGAGTGTGAAAACTGAGTTTCCTTGAGAGCTGCTTGGAAGCCTGATGGTGTATGAAGTTAGTGAGCCAAATGGAGTTGTTCTCCCACAAGAACCACTCGGCTGATCCTTCTTCAATATGCCCTTCACCAACATGCAGTGTTTCCTTGATTGAATTAGCTCTCACACCAATATTTGCGTCTAGAGCCTTTGCATTGAGGGCTATCTGAAAACGGCTGTGGCGCTGAAGTTGCCTGTGAATGTGGAGTTGGTCGCATGTGAAACCCGCATGTGGAGCATTCGTTTGTGTGGGATGCTCTACCAGGTTCATTCCTAGATAATGCACTCAAAGGGCACTAAGCATAGAGTGTGAAAACTGAGTTTCCTTGAGAGCTGCTTGGAAGCCTGATGGTGTGTGAAGTTAGTGAGCCAAATGGAGTTGTTCTCCCACAAGAACCACTCGGCTGATCCTTCTTCAATATGCCCTTCAGCAACATGCAGTGTTTCCTTGATTGAATTAGCTCTCACACCAATATTTGCGTCTAGAGCCTTTGCATTGAGGGCTATCTGAAAACGGCTGTGGCGCTGAAGTTGCCTGTGAATGTGGAGTTGGTGGCATGTGAAACCCGCATGTGGAGCATTCGTTTGTGTTTGATGCTCTACCAGGTTCATTCCTAGATAATGCACTCAAAGGGCACTAAGCATAGAGTGTGAAAACTGAGTTTCCTTGAGAGCTGCTTGGAAGCCTGATGGTGTGTGAAGTTAGTGAGCCAAACGGAGTTGTTCTCCCACAAGAACCACTCGGCTGATCCTTCTTCAATATGCCCTTCACCAACATGCATTGTTTCCTTGATTGAATTAGCTCTCACACCAATATTTGCGTCTAGAGCCTTTGCATTGAGGGCTATCTGAAAACGTCTGTGGCGCTGAAGTTGCCTGTGAATGTGGAGTTGGTGGCATGTGAAACCCGCATGTGGAGCATTCGTTTGTGTGGGATGCTCACCAAGCTTCATTTCAATCCTCGGTACTCAAAGGGCACTAAGCATAGAGTGTGAAAACTGAGTTTCCTTGAGAGCTGCTTGGAAGCCTGATGGTGTGTGAAGTTAGTGAGCCAAATGGAGTTGTTCTCCCACAATAACCACTCGGCTGATCCTTCTTCAATATGCCCTTCACCAACATGCAGTGTTTCCTTGATTGAATTAGCTCTCACACCAATATTTGCGTCTAGAGCCTTTGCATTGAGGGCTATCTGAAAACGGCTGTGGCGCTGAAGTTGCCTGTCAATGTGGAGTTGGTGGCATGTGAAACCCGCATGTGGAGCATTTGTTTGTGTGGGATGCTCTACCAGGTTCATTCCTAGATAATGCACTCAAAGGGCACTAAGCATAGAGTGTGAAAACTGAGTTTCCTTGAGAGCTGCTTGGAAGCCTGATGGTGTGTGAAGTTAGTGAGCCAAATGGAGTTGTTCTCCCACAAGAACCACTCGGCTGATCCTTCTTCAATATGCCCTTCACCAACATGCAGTGTTTCCTTGATTGAATTAGCTCTCACACCAATATTTGTGTCTAGAGCCTTTGCATTGAGGGCTATCTGAAAACGGCTGTGGCGCTGAAGTTGCGTGAAAATGTGGAGTTGGTGGCATGTGAAACCCGCATGTGGAGCATTCGTTTGTGTGGGATGCTCTACCAGATTCATTCCTAGATAATGCACTCAAAGGGCACTAAGCATAGAGTGTGAAAACTGAGTTTCCTTGAGAGCTGCTTGGAAGCCTGATGGTGTATGAAGTTAGTGAGCCAAATGGAGTTGTTCTCCCACAAGAACCACTCGGCTGATCCTTCTTCAATATGCCCTTCACCAACATGCAGTGCTTCCTTGATTGAATTAGCTCTCACACCAATATTTGCGTCTAGAGCCTTTGCATTGAGGGCTATCTGAAAACGGCTGTGGCGCTGAAGTTGCCTGTGAATGTGGAGTTGGTGGCATGTGAAACCCGCATGTGGAGCATTCGTTTGTGTGGGATTCTCACCAAGCTTCATTTCAGTCCTAGGTACTCAAAGGGCACTAAGCATAGAGTGTGAAAACTGAGTTTCCTTGAGAGCTGCTTGGAAGCCTGATGGTGTGTGAAGTTAGTGAGCCAAATGGAGTTGTGCTCCCACAAGAACCACTCGGCTGATCCTTCTTCAATATGCCCTTCACCAACATGCAGTGTTTCCTTGATTGAATTAGCTCTCACACCAATATTTGCGTCTAGAGCCTTTGCATTGAGGGCTATCTGAAAACGGCTGTGGCGCTGAAGTTGCCTGTCAATGTGGAGTTGGTGGCATGTGAAACCCGCATGTGGAGCATTCGTTTGTGTGGGATGCTCCCTAAGCTTCATTTCAGTCCTAGGCACTGAAAGGGCACTAAGCAAAGAGTGTGAAAACTGAGTTTCCTTGAGAGCTGCTTGGAAGCCTGATGGTGTGTGAAGTTAGTGAGCCAAATGGAGTTTTCTCCCTCAAGAACCACTCGGCTGATCCTTCTTCATTATGCCATTCATCAACATGCAGTGTTTCCTTGATTGAATTATCCCCCACATCAATATTTGCGTCTAGAGCCTTTGCATTGAGGGCTATCTGAAAACGGCTGTGGCGCTGAAGTTGCCTGTGAATGTGGAGTTGGTGGCATGTGAAACCCGCATGTGGAGCATTCGTTTGTGTGGGATGCTCTACCAGGTTCATTCCTAGATAATGCACTCAAAGGGCACTAAGCATAGAGTGTGAAAACTGAGTTTCCTTGAGAGCTGCTTGGAAGCCTGATGGTGTGTGAAGTTAGTGAGCCAAATGGAGTTGTTCTCCCACAAGAACCACTCGGCTGATCCTTCTTCAATATGCCCTTTACCAACATGCAGTGTTTCCTTGATTGAATTAGCTCTCACACCGATATTTGCGTCTAGAGCCTTTGCATTGAGGGCTATCTGCAAACGGCTGTGGCGCTGAAGTTGCCTGAGAATGTGGAGTTGGTGGCATGTGAAACCCGCATGTGGAGCATTCGTTTGTGTGGGATGCTCTACCAGGTTCATTCCTAGATAATGCACTCAAAGGGCACTAAGCATAGAGTGTGAAAACTGAGTTTCCTTGAGAGCTGCTTGGAAGCCTGATGGTGTGTGAAGTTAGTGAGCCAAATGGAGTTGTGCTCCCACAAGAACCACTCGGCTGATCCTTCTTCAATATGCCCTTCACCAACATGCAGTGTTTCCTTGATTGAATTAGCTCTCACACCAATATTTTCGTCTAGAGCCTTTGCATTGAGGGCTATCTGAAAACGGCTGTGGCGCTGAAGTTGCCTGTGAATGTGGAGTTGGTGGCATGTGAAACCCGCATGTGGAGCATTCGTTTGTGTGGGATGCTCCCTAAGCTTCATTTCAGTCCTAGGCACTGAAAGGGCACTAAGCAAAGAGTGTGAAAACTGAGTTTCCTTGAGAGCTGCTTGGAAGCCTGATGGTGTGTGAAGTTAGTGAGCCAAATGGAGTTTTCTCCCTCAAGAACCACTCGGCTGATCCTTCTTCATTATGCCATTCATCAACATGCAGTGTTTCCTTGATTGAATTATCCCCCACATCAATATTTGCGTCTAGAGCCTTTGCATTGAGGGCTATCTGAAAACGGCTGTGGCGCTGAAGTTGCCTGTGAATGTGGAGTTGGTGGCATGTGAAACCCGCATGTGGAGCATTCGTTTGTGTGGGATGCTCTACCAGGTTCATTCCTAGATAATGCACTCAAAGGGCACTAAGCATAGAGTGTGAAAACTGAGTTTCCTTGAGAGCTGCTTGCAAGCCTGATGGTGTGTGAAGTTAGTGAGCCAAATGGAGTTGTTCTCCCACAAGAACCACTCGGCTGATCCTTCTTCAATATGCCCTTTACCAACATGCAGTGTTTCCTTGATTGAATTAGCTCTCACACCGATATTTGCGTCTAGAGCCTTTGCATTGAGGGCTATCTGCAAACGGCTGTGGCGCTGAAGTTGCCTGAGAATGTGGAGTTGGTGGCATGTGAAACCCGCATGTGGAGCATTCGTTTGTGTGGGATGCTCTACCAGGTTCATTCCTAGATAATGCACTCAAAGGGCACTAAGCATAGAGTGTGAAAACTGAGTTTCCTTGAGAGCTGCTTGGAAGCCTGATGGTGTGTGAAGTTAGTGAGCCAAATGGAGTTGTTCTCCCACAAGAACCACTCGGCTGATCCTTCTTCAATATGCCCTTCACCAACATGCAGTGTTTCCTTGATTGAATTAGCTCTCACACCAATATTTTCGTCTAGAGCCTTTGCATTGAGGGCTATCTGAAAACGGCTGTGGCGCTGAAGTTGCCTGTGAATGTGGAGTTGGTGGCATGTGAAACCCGCATGTGGAGCATTCGTTTGTGTGGGATGCTCTACCAGGTTCATTCCTAGATAATGCACTCAAAGGGCACTAAGCATAGAGTGTGAAAACTGAGTTTCCTTGAGAGCTGCTTGGAAGCCTGATGGTGTGTGAAGTTAGTGAGCCAAATGGAGTTGTTCTCCCACAAGAACCACTCGGCTGATCCTTCTTCAATATGCCCTTCACCAACATGCAGTGTTTCCTTGATTGAATTAGCTCTCACACCAATATTTGCGTCTAGAGCCTTTGCATTGAGGGCTATCTGAAAACGGCTGTGGCGCTGAAGTTGCGTGAGAATGTGGAGTTGGTGGCAGGTGAAACGGGCATGTGGAGCATTCGTTTGTGTGGGATGCTCTACAAGGTTCATTCCTAGATAATGCACTCAAAGGGCACTAAGCATAGAGTGTGAAAACTGAGTTTCCTTGAGAGCTGCTTGGAAGCCTGATGGTGTGTGAAGTTAGTGAGCCAAATGGAGTTGTTCTCCCACAAGAACCACTCGGCTGATCCTTCTTCAATATGCCCTTCACCAACATGCAGTGTTTCCTTGATTGAATTAGCTCTCACACCAATATTTGAGTCTAGAGCCTTTGCATTGAGGGCTATCTGAAAACGGCTGTGGCGCTGAAGTTGCCTGTGAATGTGGAGTTGGTGGCATGTGAAACCCGCATGTGGAGCATTCGTTTGTGTGGGATGCTCTACCAGGTTAATTCCTAGGTAATGCACTCAAAGGGCACTAAGCATAGAGTGTGAAATCTGAGTTTCCTTGAGAGCTGCTTGGAAGCCTGATGGTGTGTGAAAAATGGAGTTGTTCTCCCACAAGAACCACTCGGCTGATCCTTCTTCAATATGCCCTTCACCAACATGTAGTGTTTCCTTGATTGAATTAGCTCTCACACCAATATTTGCATCTAGAGCCTTTGCATTGAGGGCTATCTGAAAATGGCTGTGGCGCTGAAGTTGCCTGTGAATGTGGAGTTGGTGGCATGTGAAACCCGCATGTGGAGCATTCGTTTGTGTGGGATGCTCTACCAGGTTCATTCCTAGATAATGCACTCAAAGGGCACTAAGCATAGAGTGTGAAAACTGAGTTTCCTTGAGAGCTGCTTGGAAGCCTGATGGTGTGTGAAGTTAGTGAGCCAAATGGAGTTGTTCTCCCACAAGAACCACTCGGCTCATCCTTCTTCAATATGCCCTTCACCAACATGCAGTGTTTCCTTGATTGAATTAGCTCTCACACCAATATTTGCGTCTAGAGCCTTTGCATTGAGGGCTATCTGAAAACGGCTGTGGCGCTGAAGTTGCCTGTCAATGTGGAGTTGGTGGCATGTGAAACCCGCATGTGGAGCATTCGGTTGTGTGGGATGCTCACCAAGCTTCATTTCAATCCTCGGTACTCAAAGGGCACTAAGCATAGAGTGTGAAAACTGAGTTTCCTTGAGAGCTGCTTGGAAGCCTGATGGTGTGTGAAGTTAGTGATTCAAATGGAGTTGTTCTCCCACAAGAACCACTCGGCTGATCCTTCTTCAATATACCCTTCACCAACATGCAGTGTTTCCTTGATTGAATTAGCTCTCACACCAATATTTGCGTCTAGAGCCTTTGCATTGAGGGCTATCTGAAAACGGCTGTGGCGCTGAAGTTGCCTGTGAATGTGGAGTTGGTGGCATGTGAAACCCGCATGTGGAGCATTCGTTTGTGTGGGATGCTCTACCAGGTTCATTCCTAGATAATGCACTCAAAGGGCACTAAGCATAGAGTGTGAAAACTGAGTTTCCTTGAGAGCTGCTTGGAAGCCTGATGGTGTGTGAAGTTAGTGAGCCAAATGGAGTTGTTCTCCCACAAGAACCACTCGGCTGATCCTTCTTCAATATGCCCTTTACCAACATGCAGTGTTTCCTTGATTGAATTAGCTCTCACACCGATATTTGCGTCTAGAGCCTTTGCATTGAGGGCTATCTGCAAACGGCTGTGGCGCTGAAGTTGCCTGAGAATGTGGAGTTGGTGGCATGTGAAACCCGCATGTGGAGCATTCGTTTGTGTGGGATGCTCTACCAGGTTCATTCCTAGATAATGCACTCAAAGGGCACTAAGCATAGAGTGTGAAAACTGAGTTTCCTTGAGAGCTGCTTGGAAGCCTGATGGTGTGTGAATTTAGTGAGCCAAATGGAGTTGTTCTCCCACAAGAACCACTCGGCTGATCCTTCTTCAATATGCCCTTCACCAACATGCAGTGTTTCCTTGATTGAATTAGCTCTCACACCAATATTTGCGTCTAGAGCCTTTGCATTGAGGGCTATCTGAAAACGGCTGTGGCGCTGAAGTTGCCTGTGAATGTGGAGTTGGTGGCATGTGAAACCCGCATGTGGAGCATTCGTTTGTGTGGGATGCTCTACCAGGTTCATTCCTAGATAATGCACTCAAAGGGCACTAAGCATAGAGTGTGAAAACTGAGTTTCCTTGAGAGCTGCTTGGAAGCCTGATGGTGTGTGAAGTTAGTGAGCCAAATGGAGTTGTTCTCCCACAAGAACCACTCGGCTGATCCTTCTTCAATATGCCCTTCACCAACATGCAGTGTTTCCTTGATTGAATTAGCTCTCACACCAATATTTGCGTCTAGAGCCTTTGCATTGAGGGCTATCTGAAAACGGCTGTGGCGCTGAAGTTGCGTGAGAATGTGGAGTTGGTGGCAGGTGAAACGGGCATGTGGAGCATTCGTTTGTGTGGGATGCTCTACCAGGTTCATTCCTAGATAATGCACTCAAAGGGCACTAAGCATAGAGTGTGAAAACTGAGTTTCCTTGAGAGCTGCTTGGAAGCCTGATGGTGTGTGAAGTTAGTGAGCCAAATGGAGTTGTTCTCCCACAAGAACCACTCGGCTGATCCTTCTTCAATATGCCCTTCACCAACATGCAGTGTTTCCTTGATTGAATTAGCTCTCACACTAATATTTGCGTCTAGTGCCTTTGCATTGAGGGCTATCTGTAAACGACTGTGGCGCTGAAGTTGCCTGTGAATGTGGAGTTGGTGGCATGTGAAACCCGCATGTGGAGCATTCGTTTGTGTGGGATGCTCACCAAGCTTCATTTCAGTCCTCGGTACTCAAAGGGCACTAAGCATAGAGTGTGAAAACTGAGTTTCCTTGAGAGCTGCTTGGAAGCCTGATGGTGTGTGAAGTTAGTGAGCCAAATGGAGTTGTTCTCCCACAAGAACCACTCGGCTGATCCTTCTTCAATATGCCCATTAAACAACATGCAGTGCTTCCTTCATTGAATTAGCTCTCACACCAATATTTGCGTCTAGAGCCTTTGCATTGAGGGCTATCTGAAAACGGCTGTGGCGCTGAAGTTGCCTGTGAATGTGGAGTTGGTGGCATGTGAAACCCGCATGTGGAGCATTCGTTTGTGTGGGATGCTCTACCAGGTTCATTCCTAGGTAATGCACTCAAAGGGCACTAAGCATAGAGTGTGAAATCTGAGTTTCCTTGAGAGCTGCTTGGAAGCCTGATGGTGTGTGAAAAATGGAGTTGGTCTCCCACAAGAACCACTCGGCTGATCCTTCTTCAATATGCCCTTCACCAACATGTAGTGTTTCCTTGATTGAATTAGCTCTCACACCAATATTTGCATCTAGAGCCTTTGCATTGAGGGCTATCTGAAAATGGCTGTGGCGCTGAAGTTGCCTGTGAATGTGGAGTTGGTGGCATGTGAAACCCGCATGTGGAGCATTCGTTTGTGTGGGGATGCTCTACCAGGTTCATTCCTAGATAATGCACTCAAAGGGCACTAAGCATAGAGTGTGAAAACTGAGTTTCCTTGAGAGCTGCTTGGAAGCCTGATGGTGTGTGAAGTTAGTGAGCCAAATGGAGTTGTTCTCCCACAAGAACCACTCGGCTCATCCTTCTTCAATATGCCCTTCACTAACATGCAGTGTTTCCTTGATTGAATTAGCTCTCACACCAATATTTGCGTCTAGAGCCTTTGCATTGAGGGCTATCTGAAAACGGTTTTTGGCGCTGAAGTTGCCTGTCAATGTGGAGTTGGTGGCATGTGAAACCCGCATGTGGAGCATTCGGTTGTGTGGGATGCTCACCAAGCTTCATTTCAATCCTCGGTACTCAAAGGGCACTAAGCATAGAGTGTGAAAACTGAGTTTCCTTGAGAGCTGCTTGGAAGCCTGATGGTGTGTGAATTTAGTGAGCCAAATGGAGTTGTTCTCCCACAAGAACCACTCGGCTGATCCTTCTTCAATATGCCCTTCACCAACATGCAGTGTTTCCTTGATTGAATTAGCTCTCACACCAATATTTGCGTCTAGAGCCTTTGCATTGAGGGCTATCTGAAAACGGCTGTGGCGCTGAAGTTGCCTGAGAATGTGGAGTTGGTGGCATGTGAAACCCGCATGTGGAGCATTCGTTTGTGTGGGATGCTCTACCAGGTTCATTCCTAGATAATGCACTCAAAGGGCACTAAGCATAGAGTGTGAAAACTGAGTTTCCTTGAGAGCTGCTTGGAAGCCTGATGGTGTGTGAAGTTAGTGAGCCAAATGGAGTTGTTCTCCCACAAGAACCACTCGGCTGATCCTTCTTCAATATGCCCTTCACCAACATGCAGTGTTTCCTTGATTGAATTAGCTCTCACACCAATATTTGCGTCTAGAGCCTTTGCATTGAGGGCTATCTGAAAACGGCTGTGGCGCTGAAGTTGCGTGAGAATGTGGAGTTGGTGGCAGGTGAAACGGGCATGTGGAGCATTCGTTTGTGTGGGATGCTCTACAAGGTTCATTCCTAGATAATGCACTCAAAGGGCACTAAGCATAGAGTGTGAAAACTGAGTTTCCTTGAGAGCTGCTTGGAAGCCTGATGGTGTGTGAAGTTAGTGAGCCAAATGGAGTTGTTCTCCCACAAGAACCACTCGGCTGATCCTTCTTCAATATGCCCTTCACCAACATGCAGTGTTTCCTTGATTGAATTAGCTCTCACACTAATATTTGCGTCTAGTGCCTTTGCATTGAGGGCTATCTGTAAACGACTGTGGCGCTGAAGTTGCCTGTGAATGTGGAGTTGGTGGCATGTGAAACCCGCATGTGGAGCATTCGTTTGTGTGGGATGCTCACCAAGCTTCATTTCAGTCCTCGGTACTCAAAGGGCACTAAGCATAGAGTGTGAAAACTGAGTTTCCTTGAGAGCTGCTTGGAAGCCTGATGGTGTGTGAAGTTAGTGAGCCAAATGGAGTTGTTCTCCCACAAGAACCACTCGGCTGATCCTTCTTCAATATGCCCATTCAACAACATGCAGTGCTTCCTTCATTGAATTAGCTCTCACACCAATATTTGCGTCTAGAGCCTTTGCATTGAGGGCTATCTGAAAACGGCTGTGGCGCTGAAGTTGCCTGTGAATGTGGAGTTGGTGGCATGTGAAACCCGCATGTGGAGCATTCGTTTGTGTGGGGATGCTCTACCAGGTTCATTCCTAGGTAATGCACTCAAAGGGCACTAAGCATAGAGTGTGAAATCTGAGTTTCCTTGAGAGCTGCTTGGAAGCCTGATGGTGTGTGAAAAATGGAGTTGGTCTCCCACAAGAACCACTCGGCTGATCCTTCTTCAATATGCCCTTCACCAACATGTAGTGTTTCCTTGATTGAATTAGCTCTCACACCAATATTTGCATCTAGAGCCTTTGCATTGAGGGCTATCTGAAAATGGCTGTGGCGCTGAAGTTGCCTGTGAATGTGGAGTTGGTGGCATGTGAAACCGCATGTGGAGCATTCGTTTGTGTGGGATGCTCTACCAGGTTCATTCCTAGATAATGCACTCAAAGGGCACTAAGCATAGAGTGTGAAAACTGTGTTTCCTTGAGAGCTGCTTGGAAGCCTGATGGTGTGTGAAGTTAGTGAGCCAAATGGAGTTGTTCTCCCACAAGAACCACTCGGCTCATCCTTCTTCAATATGCCCTTCACTAACATGCAGTGTTTCCTTGATTGAATTAGCTCTCACACCAATATTTGCGTCTAGAGCCTTTGCATTGAGGGCTATCTGAAAACGGTTTTGGCGCTGAAGTTGCCTGTCAATGTGGAGTTGGTGGCATGTGAAACCCGCATGTGGAGCATTCGGTTGTGTGGGATGCTCACCAAGCTTCATTTCAATCCTCGGTACTCAAAGGGCACTAAGCATAGAGTGTGAAAACTGAGTTTCCTTGAGAGCTGCTTGGAAGCCTGATGGTGTGTGAAGTTAGTGATTCAAATGGAGTTGTTCTCCCACAAGAACCACTCGGCTGATCCTTCTTCAATATACCCTTCACCAACATGCAGTGTTTCCTTGATTGAATTAGCTCTCACACCAATATTTGCGTCTAGAGCCTTTGCATTGAGGGCTATCTGAAAACGGCTGTGGCGCTGAAGTTGCCTGTGAATGTGGAGTTGGTGGCATGTGAAACCCGCATGTGGAGCATTCGTTTGTGTGGGATGCTCTACCAGGTTCATTCCTAGATAATGCACTCAAAGGGCACTAAGCATAGAGTGTGAAAACGGAGTTTCCTTGAGAGCTGCTTGGAAGCCTGATGGTGTGTGAAGTTAGTGAGCCAAATGGAGTTGTTCTCCCACAAGAACCACTCGGCTGATCCTTCTTCAATATGCCCTTCACCAACATGCAGTGTTTCCTTGATTGAATTAGCTCTCACACCAATATTTGTGTCTAGAGCCTTTGCATTGAGGGCTATCTAAAAACGGCTGTGGCGCTGAAGTTGCCTGAGAATGTGGAGTTGGTGGCATGTGAAACCCGCATGTGGAGCATTCGTTTGTGTGGGATGCTCTACCAGGTTCATTCCTAGATAATGCACTCAAAGGGCACTAAGCATAGAGTGTGAAAACTGAGTTTCCTTGAGAGCTGCTTGGAAGCCTGATGGTGTGTGAAGTTAGTGAGCCAAATGGAGTTGTTCTCCCACAAGAACCACTCGGCTGATCCTTCTTCAATATGCCCTTCACCAACATGCAGTGTTTCCTTGATTGAATTAGCTCTCACACCAATATTTGCATCTAGAGCCTTTGCATTGAGGGCTATCTGAAAACGGCTGTGGCGCTGAAGTTGCCTGTGAATGTGGAGTTGGTGGCATGTGAAACCCGCATGTGGAGCATTCGTTTGTGTGGGATGCTCACCAAGCTTCATTTCAGTCCTAGGTACTCAAAGGGCACTAAGCATAGAGTGTGAAAGCTGAGTTTCATTGAGAGCTGCTTGGAAGCCTGATGGTGTGTGAAGTTAGTGAGCCAAATGGAGTTGTTCTCCCACAAGAACCACTCGGCTGATCCTTCTTCAATATGCCCTTCACCAACATGCAGTGTTTCCTTGATTGAATTAGCTCTCACACTAATATTTGCGTCTAGAGCCTTTGCATTGAGGGCTATCTGAAAACGGCTGTGGCGCTGAAGTTGCCTGTGAATGTGGAGTTGGTGGCATGTGAAACCCGCATGAGGAGCATTCGTTTGTGTGGGATGCTCTACCAGGTTCATTCCTAGGTAATGCACTCAAAGGGCACTAAGCATAGAGTGTGAAATCTGAGTTTCCTTGAGAGCTGCTTGGAAGCCTGATGGTGTGTGAAAAATGGAGTTGTTATCCCACAAGAACCACTCGGCTGATCCTTCTTCAATATGCCCTTCACCAACATGTAGTGTTACCTGATTGAATTAGCTCTCACACCAATATTTGCATCTAGAGCCTTTGCATTGAGGGCTATCTGAAAACGGCTGTGGCGCTGAAGTTGCCTGTGAATGTGGAGTTGGTGGCATGTGAAACCCGCATGTGGAGCATTCGTTTGTGTGGGATGCTCTACCAGGTTCATTCCTAGATAATGCACTCAAAGGGCACTAAGCATAGAGTGTGAAAACTGAGTTTCCTTGAGAGCTGCTTGGAAGCCTGATGGTGTGTGAAGTTAGTGAGCCAAATGGAGTTGTTCTCCCACAAGAACCACTCGGCTCATCCTTCTTCAATATGCCCTTCACCAACATGCAGTGTTTCCTTGATTGAATTAGCTCTCACACCAATATTTGCGTCTAGAGCCTTTGCATTGAGGGCTATCTGAAAACGGCTGTGGCGCTGAAGTTGCCTGTGAATGTGGAGTTGGTGGCATGTGAAACCCGCATGTGGAGCATTCGTTTGTGTGGGATGCTCACCAAGCTTCATTTCAATCCTCGGTACTCAAAGGGCACTAAGCATAGAGTGTGAAAACTGAGTTTCCTTGAGAGCTGCTTGGAAGCCTGATGGTGTGTGAAGTTAGTGATTCAAATGGAGTTGTTCTCCCACAAGAACCACTCGGCTCATCCTTCTTCAATATACCCTTCACCAACATGCAGTGTTTCCTTGATTGAATTAGCTCTCACACCAATATTTGCGTCTAGAGCCTTTGCATTGAGGGCTATCTGAAAACGGCTGTGGCGCTGAAGTTGCCTGAGAATGTGGAGTTGGTGGCATGTGAAACCCGCATGTGGAGCATTCGTTTGTGTGGGATGCTCTACCAGGTTCATTCCTAGATAATGCACTCAAAGGGCACTAAGCATAGAGTGTGAAAACTGAGTTTCCTTGAGAGCTGCTTGCAAGCCTGATGGTGTGTGAAGTTAGTGAGCCAAATGGAGTTGTTCTCCCACAAGAACCACTCGGCTGATCCTTCTTCAATATGCCCTTCACCAACATGCAGTGTTTCCTTGATTGAATTAGCTCTCACACAATATTTGCATCTAGAGCCTTTGCATTGAGGGCTATCTGAAAACGGCTGTGGCGCTGAAGTTGCCTGTGAATGTGGAGTTGGTGGCATGTGAAACCCGCATGTGGAGCATTCGTTTGTGTGGGATGCTCACCAAGCTTCATTTCAGTCCTAGGTACTCAAAGGGCACTAAGCATAGAGTGTGAAAGCTGAGTTTCATTGAGAGCTGCTTGGAAGCCTGATGGTGTGTGAAGTTAGTGAGCCAAATGGAGTTGTTCTCCCACAAGAACCACTCGGCTGATCCTTCTTCAATATGCCCTTCAACAACATGCAGTGTTTCCTTGATTGAATTAGCTCTCACACTAATATTTGCGTCTAGAGCCTTTGCATTGAGGGCTATCTGAAAACGGCTGTGGTGCTGAAGTTGCCTGTCAATGTGGAGTTGGTGGCATGTGAAACCCGCATGTGGAGCATTCGTTTGTGTGGGATGCTCACCAAGCTTCATTTCAGTCCTAGGTACTCAAAGGGCACTAAGCATAGAGTGTGAAAACTGAGTTTCCTTGAGAGCTGCTTGGAAGCCTGATGGTGTGTGAAGTTAGTGAGCCAAATGGAGTTGTTCTCCCACAAGAACCACTCGGCTGATCCTTCTTCAATATGCCCTTCAACAACATGCAGTGCTTCCTTGATTGAATTAGCTCTCACACCAATATTTGCGTCTAGAGCCTTTGCATTGAGGGCTATCTGAAAACGGCTGTGGCGCTGAAGTTGCCTGTCAATGTGGAGTTGGTGGCATGTGAAACCCGCATGTGGAGCATTCGTTTGTGTGGGATGCTCACCAAGCTTCATTTCAGTCTTAGGCACTCAAAGAGCACTAAGCATAGAGTGTGAAAACTGAGTTTCCTTGAGAGCTGCTTGGAAGCCTGATGGTGTGTGAAGTTAGTGAGCCAAATGGAGTTGTTCTCCCACAAGAACCACTCGGCTGATCCTTCTTCAATATGCCCTTCACCAACATGTAGTGTTACCTTGATTGAATTAGCTCTCACACCAATATTTGCCTCTAGAGCCTTTGCATTGAGGGCTATCTGAAAACGGCTGTGGCGCTGAAGTTGCCTGTGAATGTGGAGTTGGTGGCATGTGAAACCCGCATGTGGAGCATTCGTTTGTGTGGGATGCTCTACCAGGTTCATTCCTAGATAATGCACTCAAAGGGCACTAAGCATAGAGTGTGAAAACTGAGTTTCCTTGAGAGCTGCTTGGAAGCCTGATGGTGTGTGAAGTTAGTGAGCCAAATGGAGTTGTTCTCCCACAAGAACCACTCGGCTGATCCTTCTTCAATATGCCCTTCACCAACATGCAGTGTTTCCTTGATTGAATTAGCTCTCACACCAATATTTGCGTCTAGAGCCTTTGCATTGAGGGCTATCTGAAAACGGCTGTGGCGCTGAAGTTGCCTGTGAATGTGGAGTTGGTGGCATGTGAAACCCGCATGTGGAGCATTCGTTTGTGTGGGATGCTCACCAAGGTTCATTTCAGTCCTAGGTACTCAAAGGGCACTAAGCATAGAGTGTGAAAGCTGAGTTTCCTTGAGAGCTGCTTGGAAGCCTGATGGTGTGTGAAGTTAGTGAGCCAAATGGAGTTGTTCTCCCACAAGAACCACTCGGCTGATCCTTCTTCAATATGCCCTTCACCAACATGCAGTGTTTCCTTGATTGAATTAGCTCTCACACTAATATTTGCGTCTAGAGCCTTTGCATTGAGGGCTATCTGAAAACGGCTGTGGCGCTGAAGTTGCCTGTCAATGTGGAGTTGGTGGCATGTGAAACCCGCATGTGGAGCATTCGTTTGTGTGGGATGCTCACCAAGCTTCATTTCAGGCTTAGGCACTCAAAGGGCACTAAGCATAGAGTGTGAAAACTGAGTTTCCTTGAGAGCTGCTTGGAAGCCTGATGGTGTGTGAAGTTAGTGAGCCAAATGGAGTTGTTCTCCCACAAGAACCACTCGGCTGATCCTTCTTCAATATGCCCTTCACCAACATGCAGTGCTTCCTTCATTGAATTAGCTCTCACACCAATATTTGCGTCTAGAGCCTTTGCATTGAGGGCTATCTGAAAACGGCTGTGGCGCTGAAGTTGCCTGTCAATGTGGAGTTGGTGGCATGTGAAACCCGCATGTGGAGCATTCGTTTGTGTGGGATGCTCTACCAGGTTCATTCCTAGGTAATGCACTCAAAGGGCACTAAGCATAGAGTGTGAAAACGGAGTTTCCTTGAGAGCTGCTTGGAAGCCTGATGGTGTGTGAAAAATGGAGTTGGTCTCCCACAAGAACCACTCGGCTGATCCTTCTTCAATATGCCCTTCACCAACATGTAGTGTTTCCTTGATTGAATTAGCTCTCACACCAATATTTGCATCTAGAGCCTTTGCATTGAGGGCTATCTGAAAACAGCTGTGGCGCTGAAGTTGCCTGTGAATGTGGAGTTGGTGGCATGTGAAACCCGCATGTGGAGCATTCGTTTGTGTGGCATGCTCTACCAGGTTCATTCCTAGATAATGCACTCAAAGGGCACTAAGCATAGAGTGTGAAAACTGAGTTTCCTTGAGAGCTGCTTGGAAGCCTGATGGTGTGTGAAGTTAGTGAGCCAAATGGAGTTGTTCTCCCACAAGAACCACTCGGCTCATCCTTCTTCAATATGCCCTTCACCAACATGCAGTGTTTCCTTGATTGAATTAGCTCTCACACCAATATTTGCGTCTAGAGCCTTTGCATTGAGGGCTATCTGAAAACGGCTGTGGCGCTGAAGTTGCCTGAGAATGTGGAGTTGGTGGCATGTGAAACCCGCATGTGGAGCATTCGGTTGTGTGGGATGCTCACCAAGCTTCATTTCAATCCTCGGTACTCAAAGGGCACTAAGCATAGAGTGTGAAAACTGAGTTTCCTTGAGAGCTGCTTGGAAGCCTGATGGTGTGTGAAGTTAGTGATTCAAATGGAGTTGTTCTCCCACAAGAACCACTCGGCTGATCCTTCTTCAATATACCCTTCACCAACATGCAGTGTTTCCTTGATTGAATTAGCTCTCACACCAATATTTGCGTCTAGAGCCTTTGCATTGAGGGCTATCTGAAAACGGCTGTGGCGCTGAAGTTGCCTGTGAATGTGGAGTTGGTGGCATGTGAAACCCGCATGTGGAGCATTCGTTTGTGTGGGATGCTCTACCAGGTTCATTCCTAGATAATGCACTCAAAGGGCACTAAGCATAGAGTGTGAAAACGGAGTTTCCTTGAGAGCTGCTTGGAAGCCTGATGGTGTGTGAAGTTAGTGAGCCAAATGGAGTTGTTCTCCGACAAGAACCACTCGGCTGATCCTTCTTCAATATGCCCTTCACCAACATGCAGTGTTTCCTTGATTGAATTAGCTCTCACACCAATATTTGTGTCTAGAGCCTTTGTATTGAGGGCTATCTAAAAACGGCTGTGGCGCTGAAGTTGCCTGTCAATGTGGAGTTGGTGGCATGTGAAACCCGCATGTGGAGCATTCGTTTGTGTGGGATGCTCACCAAGCTTCATTTCAGTCCTAGGTACTCACAGGGCACTAAGCATAGAGTGTGAAAACTGAGTTTCCTTGAGAGCTGCTTGGAAGCCTGATGGTGTGTGAAGTTAGTGAGCCAAATGGAGTTGTTCTCCCACAAGAACCACTCGGCTGATCCTTCTTCAATATGCCCTTCAACAACATGCAGTGCTTCCTTGATTGAATTAGCTCTCACACCAATATTTGCGTCTAGAGCCTTTGCATTGAGGGCTATCTGAAAACGGCTGTGGCGCTGAAGTTGCCTGTGAATGTGGAGTTGGTGGCATGTGAAACCCGCATGTGGAGCATTCGTTTGTGTGGGATGCTCACCAAGCTTCATTTCAGTCTTAGGCACTCAAAGGGCACTAAGCATAGAGTGTGAAAACTGAGTTTCCTTGAGAGCTGCTTGGAAGCCTGATGGTGTGTGAAGTTAGTGAGCCAAATGGAGTTGTTCTCCCACAAGAACCACTCGGCTGATCCTTCTTCAATATGCCCTTCACCAACATGTAGTGTTACCTTGATTGAATTAGCTCTCACACCAATATTTGCGTCTAGAGCCTTTGCATTGAGGGCTATCTGAAAACGGCTGTGGCGCTGAAGTTGCCTGTGAATGTGGAGTTGGTGGCATGTGAAACCCGCATGTGGAGCATTCGTTTGTGTGGGATGCTCTACCAGGTTCATTCCTAGATAATGCACTCAAAGGGCACTAAGCATAGAGTGTGAAAACTGAGTTTCCTTGAGAGCTGCTTGGAAGCCTGATGGTGTGTGAAGTTAGTGAGCCAAATGGAGTTGTTCTCCCACAAGAACCACTCGGCTGATCCTTCTTCAATATGCCCTTCACTAACATGCAGTGTTTCCTTGATTGAATTAGCTCTCACACTAATATTTGCGTCTAGAGCCTTTCCATTGAGGGCTATCTGAAAACAGCTGTGGCGCTGAAGTTGCCTGTGAATGTGGAGTTGGTGGCATGTGAAACCCGCATGTGGAGCATTCGTTTGTGTGTGATGCTTACAAAGCTTCATTTCAGTCCTCGGTACTCAAAGGGCACTAAGCATAGAGTGTGAAAACTGAGTTTCCTTGAGAGCTGCTTGGAAGCCTGATGGTGTGTGAAGTTAGTGAGCCAAATGGAGTTGTTCTCCCACAAGAACCACTCGGCTGATCCTTCTTCAATATGCCCTTCACCAACATGCAGTGTTTCCTTGATTGAATTAGCTCTCACACCAATATTTGCGTCTAGAGCCTTTGCATTGAGGGCTATCTGAAAACGGCTGTGGCGCTGAAGTTGCCTGTGAATGTGGAGTTGGTGGCATGTGAAACCCGCATGTGGAGCATTCGTTTGTGTGGGATGCTCTACCAGGTTCATTCCTAGATAATGCACTCAAAGGGCACTAAGCATAGAGTGTGAAAACTGAGTTTCCTTGAGAGCTGCTTGGAAGCCTGATGGTGTGTGAAGTTAGTGAGTCAAATGGAGTTGTTCTCCCACAAGAACCACTCGGCTGATCCTTCTTCAATATGCCCTTCACCAACATGCAGTGTTTCCTTGATTGAATTAGCTCTCACACCAATATTTGCGTCTAGAGCTTTTGCATTGAGGGCTATCTGAAAACGGCTGTGGCGCTGAAGTTGCCTGTGAATGTGGAGTTGGTGGCATGTGAAACCCGCATGTGGAGCATTCGTTTGTGTGGGATGCTCTACCAGGTTCATTCCTAGATAATGCACTCAAAGGGCACTAAGCATAGAGTGTGAAAACTGAGTTTCCCTGAGAGCTGCTTGGAAGCCTGATGGTGTGTGAAGTTAGTGAGCCAAATGGAGTTGTTCTCCCACAAGAACCACTCGGCTGATCCTTCTTCAATATGCCCTTCACCAACATGCAGTGTTTCCTTGATTGAATTAGCTCTCACACCAATATTTGCATCTAGAGCCTTTGCATTGAGGGCTATCTGAAAACGGCTGTGGCGCTGAAGTTGCCTGTCAATGTGGAGTTGGTGGCATGTGAAACCCGCATGTGGAGCATTCGTTTGTGTGGGATGCTCTACCAGGTTCATTCCTAGATAATGCACTCAAAGGGCACTAAGCATAGAGTGTGAAAACTGAGTTTCCTTGAGAGCTGCTTGCAAGCCTGATGGTGTGTGAAGTTAGTGAGCCAAATGGAGTTGTTCTCCC